>NC_090650.1:307918610-307958610 GCF_040937935.1 Hyperolius riggenbachi | reverse complement strand
GTGTGTGTGTGTGTGTCATACAGGCTGCGGGGTGTGTGTGTGTGTGTGTCATACAGGCTGCGGGGTGTGTGTGTGTGTGTCATACAGGCTGCGGGGTGTGTGTGTGTGTGTCATACAGGCTGCGGGGTGTGTGTGTGTGTGTCATACAGGCTGCGGGGTGTGTGTGTGTGTGTCATACAGGCTGCGGGGTGTGTGTGTGTGTGTGTCATACAGGCTGCGGGGTGTGTGTGTGTGTGTCATACAGGCTGCGGGGTGTGTGTGTGTGTGTGTCATACAGGCTGCGGGGTGTGTGTGTGTGTGTGTGTGTCATACAGGCTGCGGGGTGTGTGTGTGTGTGTGTGTGTGTCATACAGGCTGCGGGGTGTGTGTGTGTGTCATACAGGCTGTGGTGTGTGTGTGTGTGTGTCATACAGGCTGTGGTGTGTGTGTGTGTGTGTCATACAGGCTGTGGTGTGTGTGTGTGTGTGTCATACAGGCTGTGGTGTGTGTGTGTGTGTGTCATACAGGCTGTGGTGTGTGTGTGTGTGTGTCATACAGGCTGTGGTGTGTGTGTGTGTGTGTCATACAGGCTGTGGTGTGTGTGTGTGTGTGTGTGTGTCATACAGGCTGTGGTGTGTGTGTGTGTGTCATACAGGCTGTGGTGTGTGTGTGTGTGTGTGTGTGTCATACAGGCTGTGGTGTGTGTGTGTGTGTCATACAGGCTGTGGTGTGTGTGTGTGTGTCATACAGGCTGTGGTGTGTGTGTGTGTGTCATACAGGCTGTGGTGTGTGTGTGTGTGTCATACAGGCTGTGGTGTGTGTGTGTGTGTCATACAGGCTGTGGTGTGTGTGTGTGTGTCATACAGGCTGTGGTGTGTGTGTGTGTGTCATACAGGCTGTGGTGTGTGTCATACAGGCTGCGGGGTGTGTGTGTGTGTGTGTGTGTGTGTGTGTGTGTGTGTGTGTGTGTGTGTCATACAGGCTGCGGGGTGCGTTTGTCACACAGGCTGCGGGGTGCGTTTGTCACACAGGCTGCGGGGTGCGTGTTTGTCATACAGGCGTGCGTGTGACAGACAGGCTGCGGGGTGTGTGTGTGCGCGTGTGACACAGGCTGCGGGGCGCGTGTGACATACAGGCTGCGGGGCGCGTGTGACATACAGGCTGCGGGGCGCGTGTGACATACAGGCTGCGGGGCGCGTGTGACATACAGGCTGCGGGGCGCGTGTGACATACAGGCTGCGGGGCGCGTGTGACATACAGGCTGCGGGGCGCGTGTGACATACAGGCTGCGGGGCGCGTGTGTCATACAGGCTGCGGGGCGCGTGTGTGTCATACAGGCTGCGGGGCGCGTGTGTGTCATACAGGCTGCGGGGCGCGTGTGTGTCATACAGGCTGCGGGGCGCGTGTGTGTCATACAGGCTGCGGGGCGCGTGTGTGTCATACAGGCTGCGGGGCGCGTGTGTGTCATACAGGCTGCGGGGCGCGTGTGTGTCATACAGGCTGCGGGGCGCGTGTGTCATACAGGCTGCGGGGCGCGTGTGTCATACAGGCTGCGGGGCGCGTGTGTCATACAGGCTGCGGGGCGCGTGTGTCATACAGGCTGCGGGGCGCGTGTGTCATACAGGCTGCGGGGCGCGTGTGTCATACAGGCTGCGGGGCGCGTGTGTCATACAGGCTGCGGGGCGCGTGTGTCATACAGGCTGCGGGGCGCGTGTGTCATACAGGCTGCGGGGCGCGTGTGTCATACAGGCTGCGGGGCGCGTGTGTCATACAGGCTGCGGGGCGCGTGTGTCATACAGGCTGCGGGGCGCGTGTGTCATACAGGCTGCGGGGCGCGTGTGTCATACAGGCTGCGGGGCGCGTGTGTCATACAGGCTGCGGGGCGCGTGTGTCATACAGGCTGCGGGGCGCGTGTGTCATACAGGCTGCGGGGCGCGTGTGTGTCATACAGGCTGCGGGGCGCGTGTGTGTCATACAGGCTGCGGGGCGCGTGTGTGTGTCATACAGGCTGCGGGGCGCGTGTGTGTGTGTCATACAGGCTGCGGGGTGCGTGTGTGTCATACAGGCTGCGGTGTGTGTGTGTGTGTGTCTCATACAGGCTGCGGGATGTGTGTGTGTGTGTGTGTGTCATACAGGCTGCGGGGGGGGGGGGGGGTGGCATACAGGCTGCGGGGTGTGTGTGTGTGTGTGTCTCATACAGGCTGCGGTGTGTGTGTGTGTGTGTGTGTGTGTCATGCAGGCTGCGGGGAGTGTGTGTGTGTGTGTGTGTGTGTGTGTCATACAGGCTGCGGGGTGTGTGTGTGTGTGTGTGTGTCATACAGGCTGCGGGGTGTGTGTGTGTGTGTGTGTGTCATACAGGCTGCGGGGAGTGTGTGTGTGTGTGTGTGTGTGTGTGTGTGTGTCATACAGGCTGCGGGGTGTGTGTGTGTGTGTGTCATACAGGCTGCGGGGTGTGTGTGTGTGTGTGTCATACAGGCTGCGGGGTGTGTGTGTGTGTGTCATACAGGCTGCAAGGGGGTGTGTGTGTGTGTCATACAGGCTGCGGGGTGTGTGTGTGTCATACAGGCTGCGGGGTGTGTGTGTGTGTGTGTGTCATACAGGCTGCGAGGGGGGGGGTGTGTGTGTGTGTCATACAGGCTGCGGGGTGTGCGTGTGTGTCATACAGGCTGCGGGGTGTGTGTGTGTGTGTGTGTGTGTGTGTGTTATACAGGCTGCGGGGTGTGTGTGTGTGTGTGTGTGTGTGTGTGTGTGTTATACAGGCTGCGGGGTGTGTGTGTGTGTGTGTGTGTGTGTGTGTGTGTGTGTTATACAGGCTGCGGTGTGTGTGTGTGTGTGTGTGTGTTATACAGGCTGCGGGGTGTGTGTGTGTGTGTGTCATACAGGCTGCGGTGTGTGTGTGTGTGTGTGTGTGTCATACAGGCTGCGGGGTGTGTGTGTGTCATACATGCTGCGGGGTGTGTGTGTGTCATACAGGCTGCGGGGTGTGTGTGTGTCATACAGGCTGCGGGGTGTGTGTGTGTCATACAGGCTGCGGGGTGTGTGTGTGTGTGTGTGTGTGTGTGTGTGTGTGTGTGTGTGTGTGTGTGTGTGTGTGTGTGTGTGTGTGTGTGTGTGTGTGTCATACAGGCTGTGCGGGGTGTGTGTGTAAGAGGTCTACAGTACATACTTTTAAGAAGTCATATAAATGTTTTAAGACGCCTATTCTGACTTCATCAAGATCCTTTAAAAATCCATTGAATATTGGCAGCAAGTCAGCAGCTGTGAGAGAATCACCAAGTATCAAGGCCAGTTCATGAATTGAAAATGCCAAAGTTCTCCGCACTTTCCACTGACAAAACAAAAAAACACCAAAAAAATTAGCAATGTAGTATATTTCAAGGTGACAAAAACAAGAGACTAAAGCATACCGGATGTCAGGGAGCTTGCAGGCTTGTATGAGCACAAGACAAATACAGGAGTTAGACAGAAAACCAAGTCACTGTCCACAGTCATCAATAGACATCAGTTAAGAGAACCAAGGAATAGGGAAGAGCTCCGCAGAGCAAGTGATCTCATTGGTAGAAAACAACTTTAAACAAGGGAGCACTGAGCTGATATTGATGCTATTTATTGAATACTCGAATTGCAAAGGACAGACTGACAAACACGTAAAACCCCCTCTAAAAAAAAAACCCCTGTCCTTTGCAATTGGAATTTTCAATAAATAGCATCAATATCAGCTCAATTCTCGCTTGTTTAAAGTTATTTTCTGCACAAATAGATTTATGAGGTGAGACGAGCGCTATATACAAATTTATAGTGTTAGGTTGATATCCTGTTCATTGTGGTGATCTCATTAGTAGTTATTGGAATGTGTCTTTTTCCCTTTCCAGTAGTACAAAGATAATTTTGTTCCTCAATAGAGATGTCGTAAACCTTCGATTTTGGGGCCGCGGACGGGGACTTTCGCAAAAGTCTGCGAACAGGCGGGACCGGGCTGACTGCCCTAGACTTTAATGGCAGACCAACAGCCGCTGACTTCAACGGTTAATAGCTAAGCCCCATTACGTGCTAGAAAAACCAAATTTGCAGAGTATGTGGAGGGGGGCAGTAACTGAAGAGGAACATTTTTTTTCAAAAAGACCTTATAGTTTTTGAGAAAAATCGATTTTAAATTTCTCCTTCTGACCGTGGGAAAATTAAACACCCGCTGACTTTAGAGGTTAACCTCCCTGGCGTTCTATTAAAATCGCCAGGGAGGCTGCGGGAGGGTTTTTTTTAAATTAAAAAAAAAGTATTTCATGCAGCCAACTGAAAGTTGGCTGCATGAAAGCTCACTAGAGGGCGCTCCGGAAGCGTACTTTCGATCGCCTCCGGCAATCGAAAGTAACAAGATAGGCCGCAATGAGCGGCCTATCTTGTTTCGCTTTCCTCGTCGCCATGGCGACGAGCGGAGTGACGTCATGGACGTCAGTCGACGTCCTGACGTCAGAGCCGCCCGATCCAGCCCCTAGCGCCGGCCGGAACTGTTTGTTCCGGCTGCGCTGGGCTCGGGCGGCTGGGGGGACCCTCTTTCGCCGCTGCACGCGGCGGATCGCCGCGGAGCGGCGCCGATCGGGCAGCACACGCGGCTGGCAAAGTGCCGGCTGCGTGTGCTGCTTTTTACAAAATTGAAATCGGCCCAGCAGGGCCTGAGCGGCGACCTCCGGCGGCATACCCCGAGCTCAGCTCGGGATTACCGCCAAGGAGGTTAATAGCAACGCCCCCTTAAATGCCAGAAACCCCAAATTTGCAGGTTATGTGGAGGGGGCCAGTGACAAGAGGAAAACCATTTTTTCAAAAAGACTTTTTGAGAAAATGGATTTTAAAATTTCAAAGAAAAAAATTAATACTTTTAAAGGGACTCCGAGCTCACCCAAAAAAAGAAAGTTGTACTCACCAGGGGCTTTCTCCAGCCCAGTGCTGGTCGGGAGGTCCCACGCCAGCGTCCTGGCTCCTCTCCTCCTCCCCGCTCCGGAATGGCTGACAGGCCGCAGCCCGGGCGACACTCGGGAGAATGTCGGGATGCTCCTTCCGCGTATGACGCGGCTGACGTCACACGCCGGCCGCCTCGCGTCATCACGGCGGCCGGCGTGAAAGTACTGCGCATGCGCGCTTTAATCGCGCATGCGCAGTACTTTCACGCCGGCCGCCGTTATGACGCGAGTCGGCCTGCATGTGACGTCAGCCGCGTCATACGCGGAAGGAGCAGCCTGACACTCTCCCGAGTGTCGCCCGGGCTGCGGCCTGTCAGCCATTCCGGAGCGGGGAGGAGGAGAGGAGCCAGGACGCCGGCGTGGGACCTCCCGACCAGCACTGGGCTGGAGAAAGCCCCTGGTGAGTACAACTTTCTTTTTTTGGGTGAGCTCGGAGTCCCTTTAAATGCGGTAAATGACAGTTCTAATGAAACAAAACCTGCTGACTTTAGATAGCAAAGCCCCCTTACATGGTAGAAACACCAACTTTTCAGGATATGTTAAAAAGATAGTGGGAAAAAAAATATTCTTTTCCCATTTTAAAAAATGTATTTTCTTTTTATGTGCTGAGTGTGGGAAATTTTTTTTTTTTAAATGGTGTGGGGTCCCCCCCACCAAGCATTTTTAACCCCTCGTCTCCCATGCAGGCTACGATAGCCAGAATGCGGAGCCCTGGCCACATGGGGCTTCGCACCCTGAGCTATACCAGCCCGCATGGTCCATTGTCAGATCAGAAGGATTCCCGTTGATCTGTTACCACCATGAACCTTAAGGCAGTTGTTGCCCCCACCTCCTCCTGGGGCACCGGAGTTGGGGAAGAGCCCCTTGTTCAGGTATATGGTATAGCTCAGGGTGCAAAGCCCCACACGGCTGGGGCTCCGCATTCTGGCTACTCCAGCCCGCATGGGAGACAAAGGGTTAAATATGCCTGGTAGGGGGGAACCCCACGCCATTCTTCTTTCTAAATTTCCCACACAGCACATTGGAAAAAAAAAAAAAATAGAAAAAGAATATTTTTTCCCCACTATCTTTTTAACATATCCTGAAAATTTGGTGTTTCTAGGATGTAAGGGGGCTTTGTAATTAACCTCGTCGGCGGGTTTTGTTTAATTAGAACTGTCATTTACCGCATTTAAAAGTATACTTTTTCCCAGGGCTGTGGAGTCGGAAACGAGGAGTCGGAGTCAGGGCAATTTTGGGCACCCGGAGTTGGAGTTATTGATTTCATAAACTGAGGAGTCGGATGATTTTTGTACAAAATCCACAGCCCTGTTATGTATTAGACTAAGGAGTCGGAGTAGGAACCATTTTGGGTACCCGCAGTCGGAGTTTCATAAACTGAGGAGTCGGAAGATATTTGTACTGACTCCACAGCCCTGCTTTTTTCCTTTGAAATCTGAAAATCAATTTTCTCAAAACGTATAAGGTATAAAGTATAAGGTCTTTTTGAAAAAAATGTTTTTCCTCTCGTCACTGTCCCCCTCCACATAACCTGCTTCTGGCATTTAAGGGGGCTTTGCTATTAACTGCTTAAGTCGGCAGGCATTTAATTTTCCCACGGTCAGAAGGAGAACTGTAAAATTGATTTTCTCCAAACCTATAAGGTATTGTTTTTTTCCTCGTCACTATCCCCCTTCCACATACCCGGCAAATTTGGTGTTTCTAGCACGTAAAGGGGTTTAGCTATTAACCTTAAGTCTATGGGAAAAATTTGAATGTGAACTTTAAAAAAAAAAAAAAAAAAAGACCTGCGTCCCACCATGGGCGCAAACAGCTGAAGTTTGCGCGAACTACCCGCCGGAAAAACGTTCGGGCCACCTCTATTCCTCAGAGTAATTCCATATTATTGCCCCTCCACTTGATCTGAAAAAGATGTGGCACTAAAAATTCAGGGCTGGTTTCCACCATATGCAGTGATGTCAGTTATGATCCGCATAGTGGCATGCAAGTCCATAGACCTTCAAGTTACAGTTTGCAGTACAGCCATGTGTTCACGCACGTTGCAATGTAATGCGGCTGGGAACATTTTAGCGCACAGGATTTCCCTGTAGCATGCATACACATATTAAAGGGAACCTTAACTGAGAGGGATATGGATGTTTCC
This sequence comes from Hyperolius riggenbachi, assembly GCF_040937935.1. Taxonomy (NCBI): domain Eukaryota; kingdom Metazoa; phylum Chordata; class Amphibia; order Anura; family Hyperoliidae; genus Hyperolius; species Hyperolius riggenbachi. Next base: position 307,951,533 of record NC_090650.1, on the reverse strand, counting down.
TTTTAAACAATACTAGTTTGCTTGGCAGTCCAGCTGATCTTTGTGACTGCAATAGTGGCTGAATCACACCCTGAAACAAGCATGCAGCTAATCCAGTCTGACTTCAGTCAGAGCACCTGATCTGCATGCTTGTTGAGAGGCTGTGGCTAAAAGTATTAGAGACACAGGATCAGCAGGAGAGTCAGGCAACTGGTATTTTAAAAGGAAAAACCCATGCCTCTCAGTTAAGGTTCCCTTTTAAGAGTACTCCAAGCACTGCCAAGTACAGTTTTCCCTTTATAAAAATAAAGACGATTGTCTTTGTCCATAAGGCAACAAACAGTGATTTGGCATTCGAGATCCTTAAACGAGCTCGGAGGACACCTGTACACGTGCTTGAGTCTCAGTTAGCCATGAAAATATCTGATTTGGCCAAGGTCTATCAAGTGTAGGTACGCATCTTTAATAATTCACAGATTACGTGCAGGTGAAGCTCCCAAAACTGTATTTGTAATATTTCATAGCTTAAAAAAAAAAAAAAAAGTTTTAAAATCTTGGTGTGCACCAAACAGAAGTTAAAAAATAAACAAACAGTTAGCATTTACCTGCATGTCTGCAGCTAGCGTCTCATAGGTATCCCTGAGGCAGTGCCAGTTTTGTCTGCCAAGTGTGAGCGCTACTCCTGGAATGCTATAAGCACAGTGCTTGGCAATCTCAGTGTCGACAGTCTGTGCACGGGATGGGTCAGTCATGGATAAATACTGATCCAGTAAGGCCTGAGGTACAACATCCTGCAAAACACAAGGGCAACACTTCAGTCATTACAAGAGTTGCCAAAAATCCAGTGAGAATACAATTAGAACAAAAGGAATAGAATACCTGAACTTTGGATTTTTTCTCCTCCTCTGGGCTGTAACTGCTATTACTGCTCAAGTCAGAGTCACTGTGGATGTATCGTAGAGCTGACTGCATGCACTGTAAGGAAATTAGATCAATTTACTTTAGCAGCCGTAACACAAATATATTTAATGTCAAACTACACTTTTCCTGAAAAATAAGAAACCCTCCTTGGATGGATTATGTGGTTAGCATTGACCAACTTTACTTCTGATTAACCTGCATATGTTCCGTAGTCACAAGTGGAAAGGTAAACTAGCAATAATCAAGTTTTTATATTATTTTTAGAAAACCTGAGCTGATCAAAATAAACAGGCTTCATTTCTTGCAGCCTTATCCCTTGCCACTGCTCTTCTATTAAATCTGTTCTCTTGTAAACGTTAAATTCCCTGTGGTTGTCCGGATTCAATAATTCTGCCTCCCCACAAACGTGTCTCCATTCTAGCCTCAGCCTCCATGCAAAGGAATTGGAAGATGTAATGGAATCACTTATTGGTGGAACATGAATGACAGCACTTGTTCTAGAGGAAATATAATGGTTGCACGAGGGGCATAATGGCGGGACATAAAGACCCCTTGTTTGGGGGTGGTGACAAAATGGTGCGATTTCTTATAGCCCCAGTTGTTATAAAAATGACAAATAAAAAAAAAGAAAAAAAAAAAAAAAAAGAATTGCACTACTTGTTATGGCAATGATCGTAATACTGTTACTTCTTATAGAAGAGACACAAAACAACCACTTGTTATTCACATACAGTGGCTTGCAAAAGTATTCGGCCCCCTTGACGGTTTCCACATTTTGTCACATTACTGCAACAAACATGAATCGATTTTATTGGAATTCCACGTGAAAGACCAATACAAAGTGGTGTACACGTGAGAAGTGGAACGAAAATCACACATTATTCCAAACATGTTTTACAAATCAATAACTGCAAAGTGGGGTGTGCGTAATTATTCAGCCCCCTGAGTCAATACTTTGTAGAACCACCTTTTGCTGCAATTACAGCTGCCAGTGTTTTAGGGTATGTCTCTACCAGCTTTGCACATCTAGAGACTGAAATCCTTGCCCATTCTTCTTTGCAAAACAGCTCCAGCTCAGTCAGATTAGATGGACAGTGTTTGTTAACAGCAGTTTTCAGATCTTGCCACAGATTCTCGATTGGATTTAGATCTGGACTTTGACTGGGCCATTCTAACACATGGATGTTTTTGTTTTAAACTATTCCATTGTTGCCCTGGCTTTATGTTTAGGGTTGTTGTCCTGCTGGAAGGTTAACCTCCGCCCCAGTCAAGTCTTTTGCAGACTCCAAGAGGTTTTCTTCCAAGATTGCCCTGTATTTGGCTCCATCCATCTTCCTATCAACTTTGACCAGCTTCCCTGTCCCTGCTGAAGGGAAGCAACCCCAGAGCATGATGCTGCCACCACCATATTTGACAGTAGGGATGGTGTGTTCTGAGTGAGGTGCAGTGTTAGTTTTCTGCCACAGCTAGCGTTTTGCTTTTTGGCCAAAAAGTTCCATTTTGGTCTGATCCGACCAGAGCACCTTCTTTCACATGTTTGCTGTGTCCCCCACATGGCTTGTGGCAAACTGCAAATGGGACTTCTTATGCTTTTCTGTTAACAATGGCTATCTTCTTGTCACTCTTCCATAAGAGCCAACTTTGTGCAGTGCACGACTAATAGTTGTCCTATGGACAGATTCCCCTACCTGAGCTGTAGATCTCTGCAGCTCATCCAGAGTCACCATGGGCCTCTTGAATGCATTTCTGATTAGTGCTCTCCTTGTTCGGCCTGTGAGTTTAGGTGGACGGCCAAGTCTTACAGTTGTGCCATACTCCTTCCATTTCTGAATGATGGCTTATACAGTGCTCTGTGGGATGTTCAAGGCTTTGGAAATCTTTTTGTAGCCTAAGCCTGCTTTAAATTTATCAATAACTTTATCCCTGACCTGTCTGGTGTGTTCTTTGGACTTCATGGTGTTGTTGCTCCCAAGATTCTCTTAGACAACCTCTGAGGCCGTCACAGAGCAGCTAAATTTGCACTGACATTAGATTACACACAGGTGCACTTCATTTAGTCATTAGCACTCATCAGGCAATGTCTATGGGCAACTGACTGCACTCAGACCAAAGGGGGCTGAATAATTACGCACACTCCACTTTGCAGTTATTGATTTGTAGAAAATGTTTGGAATCATGTAAAATTTCCGTTCAACTTCTCACGTGTACACCACTTTGTATTGGTCTTTCACGTGGAATTCCAATAAAATCGATTCATGTTTGTGGCAGTAATGTGACAAAATGTGGAAAACTTCAAGGGGGCCGAATACTTTTGTAAGTCACTGTAAGATCAGCAAGTCTTAGGCTTCTTTCACATCTGAAATGACGTTGACGATAGCCGAAGTCAACATTTTAACCAGTTCACCCCCAAGGGTTTTTACTCTAACGGACCAGAGCAATTTTCACTTGTCAGTGCTCCTCCCTTTTATTCCCTAATAACTTTATTACTACTTATCACAAGAAAATGATCTATACCTCATTTTTTTCACCACCAATTAGGCTTTCTGTGGGTAGTACATTTTGCTAAGAATTTTTTTATTCTAAATGCATTTTAATGAGAAAAAAACAAAAAAATAGAAAAAAAATAATAATTTCTCAGTTTTCAGCCATTATAGTTTTAAAATTAAACATTCTCCTGTGGATAAAACAAACACATTGTATTTGCCCAGTTGTCCCGATTATTAAACCATTTAAATTATGTCCCTATCACAATGTATGGCGACAGTATATTATTTTGAAATATAGGTGTTATTTTTCTGTTCTGTTTTTTTTTTGTTCTGGCCATAACTACAAGCCCCAATGTAACAAATTAAAATTAATTTTCCCCCATAAAATATAGATTCAAAAAACTGAGTCCCTAAGGCAAGTATTTATTTATTTATTTTAAGCTGATTTTTTTTTACAAGTGTTTTCTTTTGGAGGGAGAGTGTTGGAAGTGGAATTTTATTAATTTTATTACTCATGTGTATGTACTTGTAAATGTATGTATTTTGTACGTGTCATACTTTTTGGCCACAAGATGGCGCTAGTGAACACTCGTTATAGTAAGTGTTCACTTTTTTTTTTTTACACTTAATTTAATTGTTACATTTCCTGTTTTTGTGAATGGACGTAGCCGCTGTTCGCGGTCACGTCCATTCACTCCAGGCACTGCGATTGGGTAGAGGACCGTTTGGTCCTCTTCCCCAATCCCTCAGCACGGGATCCTGACGGAAACGGCGGCCGTAGCGGCGCGCACACGGCGGTAGCAGCGGCGGGAACGCGTGACTTATTAATACGTCATGTTGCCGTTAATAGGGTAAAGCAGGACGTATTAATGCGTTAGGATGCCACTAAATGGTTAATGACTGTTTTTTCCCTGCGTTTTGCAAGCGGCACGGTACTTTTCACCGTAATTGTTTTCCGTTTTACTGTGCGTTCTTATTGCATTTTGGCATCTATAAAAAAAGGCTGACTTCAACTGTCCAAAAGATGCAAAATGAAGTGAAATGATTGGCCCTTTGTTTTAAATGCAGTGATTGGTTCTGAAAAGTAAACAAATGGTGGTAGTTTTTTTTTTTTTTCTTTTTATTTAAATGTACAAATGCAATTTGAGGTGATTTGATTGCCATAGAACTGCGCCACAACCTCCTCTCCACGTTCCTCAGCCAGCCGGAAAAGAAAGTGATGCACAGGAAATAGTTTAATTGGATTCTGGGAGAGAAAATGCATCGGGACGTAGTTAAAAACGCCCACTTTTTAGAAAGTTGGCGTTTTACATTGACTAGTATTGCAACACGTAACGCCGACGTTGGACGATAAAATGATCCCCGTAGCGTTGTAATTCAACGCACAAAAATGCGACGTTAGATGTGAAAGGTAAAATGAAAGTCTGTGGACTTTCATTTTACCTTGATTACCGCAAAGAAAATTACGATGTGTTGAAACGCAGAAAATAGCCTCTGGTGTGAAAGGGCCCTTATGGAGAGACATAACAGCTGCACTTCAACAGATTACAAACCCGCAGGCTCTGGCTCCTTATGCTGGGAATATACGATGCATTTTTGCGTTCGTTTTTGCCGTCGTTTTAGCTTTCGATCGATTCTACTCTCGATTCACTGCTCGATTCCCCTCTCGATTCCTTATCTTTTCTTAAGAATTACATTCACTTGAATGAGGAGAATCGAAACGAAAGTAGAATCGACCAGATCCAACAGGTTGGAATTTATCTATCGAACCCATCTATCTAAAGTAAAAACTTAACGTGTATTCCCAGCATTAGGAACCAGAGTCTTTCTTTTCTTCTTTAATGATCTCTTGTAATTGGCACACAGCTATCACAGGGTCAGGAACTAAGATAGCCGCAGTGGGAGTGTTATCACTGTTGTATCACACAGAGCTGGGACATTGAAATCTACACCATTGCAGAGTTTAAAAAGTCTCCAAAGAGGGCGTAGATTTCAATTGTTTGCATCCAGAACCAGTTAAAATGGTATTCAGGTGCTATCCCCAAGGGTCAGGTCATATATTGTATTTCCATAATTGATTAGGTCCAAAAATACAAACATTGGATTTTGTCCAAGAGCAACTAATGCTGGGAATACACCATAAGTTTTTTCAGCAGATAGATGGTTCGATAGATAATATTCAACATATCCGATCTTCCTTTTGATCGTTATTCTGATTGAGTTTTCATAGAAGTGAAGGGAAATTGATAAGAAAACCGATCGAAAATAAGATCGGACAGTAAATCGACTGAAAAATCTAATTGTGTATACCCACCATAATAAAGCATTTATCTTTGAGCTAAACAATAGTCACAGTTCCGTTATTTATCGTGCAAGATATAATTCCAAAGTGCACCAATACCTCCACAGAATCACTAATTAAAGGAATGGAGTCATCCCGTGACATCTTGCAGTTAATACTCCCAGTCTCAATCAGGTCTTTCCGATAGATGAACTCCTGATTCAAGTGTGAGGATTTGGTATCTTCCTGAGTTTCTAGGCTTGATGCTTTAAGGGCAGCAGTGAGGACATCAACTTGTGCTAAAAAAACAAAATACACCAATGAGCAAAACAAACAATATAATTTTTTTCCTTTTTTATTTTTTTTATTTTTACCTTCAGACAGCTTTATAAAATTAATAGAAAGAAAGCAGAATCCAATCCAGCAGCAATCCTGGTGTTTTAAACATCTGGCTAATTTTTGCCATCTGGATCCTGCAGAGTCTTCCCACATCCTGCTTGAGACCACCATTCCAGTGCTGGGACCCTCAGGAAGTTTGCGGCCACACTGCAACACAGAGCTGCTTGGGCTCGGCAGAAAGAGCCAAGCCCGAGGGGCTCCGTGTTGATGAACAGGCAGTGCAGCCGTGCTCATTCACGGTCGGGAGAGTGGCCCCATGCACCTCTCAACAAGCTCTTGTTTAAAGGGATCAACAACAACAACAACAAATAACATTTGTAAAGCGCTTTTCTCCCGTGGGACTCAAAGCGCATAAGCATGGCTCAGACCATCGTGGTACAGGGGAAGAATTTTATAAATCTGGAAATGCCAGGCTAAACAGGTGGCTTTTCAGTCTGGATTTGAATAGCTTCAGGGATGGTGCTGTCTTTACTGGGTGTGGTAGGGAGTTCCAAAGAGTAGGGGCAGCATGACAGAAGGCTCTGTCTCCATATTTTTTGAGGTGCACTCTGGATCAGGGAATCCCATTGCTGGATCGAGGAGGCCTCTGGATTATCTAAGTATCTAAATGGGGCACTTTTCCCCCTACAGGCACTTAACTGGTTCTAGACGGCGGTGATTAAAATTTATGCCGTTTTGATAGCGTTATTCCTGCCAGGGCATACATTTCACCTCACTGCCGCTGTGCTTTCTTACTGCTCTCATCGCCTCTGCCAGTTGCATCGCTTTCTACCCAAGCAGCTCACTCGCCCTGCCATCTCTATGACGGAAGAGCTCTGAGAGCTGGTCAGGAGTTTATTTCATTGGCTCCTGACCCTATCATCCATGTAAGCAACTCCCATTGGCTTACGTTGATCACACGGTCAGGAGCCAATCAGATAGACTCCTGACCGGCTCACAGAGCTCTGACGTCATACAGACAGCAGAATGGGTGGCCTGAGGTGATGGGTGTGCGGCGTGGCCAGCGGTAGCATTGGGTGTGTGTGGCGATTCAGCATTATGCACTGGTTTCTGGTACCAGCGGTCTCTGGTCATTAAGGGGGAAAATGGTTCCGAAGGGGTTAAAGGGAACCTAAACTGAGAAGGATATGAATTTTTCCTTTTAAAATAATACCAGTAGCATGACTCTCCTGCTGATCCGGTGTCTCTAATACGTTTAGCCACAGCCCCTGAACAAGCATGCAGATCAGGTGCTCTGACTGAAGTCAGACTGGATTAGCTGCATGCTTGTTTCAGGTGTGTGATTCAGCCACTACTACAGCCAAAGAGATCAGCAAGACTTCCAGGCAACTGGTATGGTTTAAAAGGAAAAATGTATATCCCTCTCAGCTAAGGTTCCCTTTAAAAGGAGTTTTTTTTTTATTTCACTTTCACTATGTGGATTGTTCTGGTCAGTGCTCAAGATCAGGTGGTATAGATTTAACCAGCAAGTTGAGCAGTAGCATGGACAGGATCATACAAAAGAAAATGTATAGAAAGATCAGTTTTTTGTTTTCATAAAGGTACATAAATATTCATGAGGGAGTGAAAGAGAGAAAGATCAGGCACTCCAATCCTCTCTGCCACAAATGAGGCAAGCTGTATATAAAGGGTGCCCTGTGTAGGTGAGCTAGCTGGAATGCCCAGGGAGTGGAAGATCAAGATATATAAGATATGCTAAAAAGGCAGAGAGATACTCCCGGCACTGCAAGCAGTCAGGTTTTATTCAAGATTGCAAAATTAGTTCTAAAAACGTGCAGCATCAAAAATCAGGGTCTCTGCACCAGCTGTGGGTTGCCAAGTAACAGCACCTCGGAAGTGCAGAAAGCATGATACAGACATAGGGCCTTCACTTTACTTGGCAACCCACAGCTGGTGCAGGTACTCTGATGTTGTTGCTGCACATTTTATAACTAATTTTGCAATCTTGAATAAAGCCCGATTACTTACAGCCTGGAATATTCCTCCACCTTTTCAGCATGAATATTTCTGAGACTACACCTGGAAGATATCGTTGTGTTGTATATATTCAAGTTCAAGCACTTTATTGTCATTGTGTAACACGAAAAACTTAACTACAACACAAAACAAAATTACTTTTCATGACAACCCCCAAAGTGCATATAAGCAACATAAGTGATGGGAAAGGTATAAATAGAGAAGCCATACTACATATGTTAAATACCCCGAGCCCTGAGCTCGGGCTATGCCGCGCAGGAAGATATCTCAGCCCCTGGTGGGGCGATTTGCTCCATTTAAAATGCTGTATGCGCAGCTAGCACTTTGCTAGCCGCGCGTACAGCTTGATCGCCGCCGTTCTGCGGCGATCGCCCGCACGCAGCGGTGCAAGAGCCCCCCCCCCCCCCCAGAGCCCTGCCCGGACTAATGAGTTCCGGGCAGCGCTATGGGCTGGATCGGAGGCGTCCGACGTCAGGACGTCGGCTGACGTCATTCCGATCGTCGCCATGGCGACAGGAGAAGCCAAACAGGGGAGCTCGTTATATACGCGTTCCCGTTTGCTATTGATGCCCGCGACGATCGCACTAGAGGGACACATGCGCCCTCTAGTGGTGTTTCATCATGTAGCTACCACTCTGGTAGCTTTACATGAAACAACAACAACAACAACAACAAAATAAAAAAAAAAAAAAAGGATTTTTGGCTATAGGGCAAAAAAAAATTAACCGCCAGGAGGGTTAAAAGTTTTATATATACATTTTATATGTGCACATAGGGCTTTTATCAGTCTATTGATACCGTGCTTTGTGCAGGGTGCACAGTTCCCTGTTTTGTATACCAGAGTATCAGCAAGCATCTTCCATGTTCCACTGCCTTTCAGGACTATCTGAAAGCAAAGTAAACTGAGGTGAGTGTTATGGAGCCTGCCAGATATAGGTTTCCTTTTAACCTCCTTGGCGGTAATCACAAGCTAGGGTTGGGGAGGAAAACCACAGCTAAGAGCGGTAATCCAGACCTCTGCTCGGGGTAGCCGCCGGAGGCAGTATGCAGAGCTATGCGCGCAGCGGGCGCTTCTACATACCTCCCGGGGGATCCCGACGTCGGCCGCCATTCTTCTTATTCTCCTCCGGGGCTCTGCTTCCTCCTGGTGAGATCGCTCACTGTCGTCATGACAATAGCCAGTAATTTCACTTTAAGAGTTGCAGAGCCACCCGGAGGATGGAGGGGAAACTACAGGGCTAGAGCCAGGAAGGTGAGAGATTGCTAGAACTGCTGCAGATCTCCCTGGCCGCAAGCATTTTTTCCAGGTTTTAGGGTCTGAAAGGGTGCAAAAAATTTGCACCGCTTTTAAACCCTAAAATCCGGAAAGAATCATAACGCCAAGGGGTGCAAGTTGTCTGGCTGTCCCCCCTGATTCTGTGTTTCTAATACTTTCAGCAATAGCCCCTGAACAAGCATTCAGGTCAGGAACTCTGACTGAAGTCTGATTGGATTTGACACACGCTTGTTTCAGAGTTTCGGATGCCAGAAGATGAACAGTATTACCAGGCAACTGGTATGGTTTAAAAGGAAACATGGCAATCTCCATAGTACTCTCACCTCAGGTTCACTTTAAGCGTCTACAGGTACCTTTAGTTAATGGCATTAAATGTAATGTATCTTATTGTCTGCCACTTAACACTCACTTCAAATGTTTCTACAGACCAAATATATTCTCCACAGGGTTCCAACATCCACACAAGCAAAAGCAACTTTCCTTTTGTTAAAAAAAAAAAAAAACAGAACCCCCCCCCCCCAAAAAAATTAGGTAAGCATCTATGAAAAGGGTAGCCTCCCACGTCGTCCTCGAGACCACTGCTAATGCCTGGGACCTTCTTTTAGTTCACGGCCATGCCTGTACAGTAGCAAGGAGCTGCTTGTGGATAAGTGGCTTTGGCTTTCTTCACAAGTTAGGGCTTGCTCGCACAGACACAGTACGGCCAGGCTCGAACATGGTGTGGAGCACAGCCACACAAAAATATCCTACAAGCTCTTCGGATATATTCAGAGTGTCCATACGTGGCAATGGTGGGGCAAATAGGCCATAGGAAGTCTCTGGAGGGTCCCCTCTTCATAAGATACAAACTACAAGTCCATTGCAGTTCACACACACACACACACACACACACACACACACACACACACACACACACACACACACACACACACACACACACACACACACACACACACACACACACACACACACACACACACACACACACACACACGTGTTGTGCAACATGTGTGAATCCAGCCTATGGCTGCAAAGAATGCAGACAGACACACTACTTTTATGAAATTAAAGAATTGGCAGCAAAAAGTTCAAAAGCATCCATAATCCCTGCTCCACAATGACTTCCAGGCAGGGTTAGTCGATGCACATTAACAGTAACTCATGACTGCTTTACAACTTCCAGTTACCTTTAACATCGGGATCATCTATATGAGGCTCCAAATTTTCAATCATCTCTTCCAACTCTTTTCTAGTAGCCATGGAAATGTTAGGAAATCCAGACGAAGATACCTTTTGAACAACTGGCCTACATTCAGGGTTGCTTGCCTCTGTTCCTGTCTCATGCAATTCCAAATCCAGATTGATTTCAGGTATGGGAGTCCTCCAGTAATGAAAAGAATTGAACAATTCTTGTTCAGTAGCAATGTGCTCCTGAGATTCTACTGCCAAAGCCCTGGATGCCTCCATATCAGGAGTACTCCTGTTAGGCTCTGTTGAGTCACCTGAGGTCTCTAAAGTGCAATGTGAATTAAAGTCAGAGTGATTGCTGTTCCCAAACTGTTCATCTAATGCTGTACGATCATCCAAGTCGGTCTCTAATGTCACAGTAAAGTTAGCAATGTTGTTCTTGGTTTCGGATGTTTCTGTTGAAGCTTCTGCATCTCCTTTAGTATGATCTGTGTCTTCTGGCAGGGGCTCAGTTGACGAGCTGTTAGAAGAAAAGCATGATCAGCTTTAACATCCATCTTGTTGCAAATGAAAGACGCAAGAGGACTGGCCCCATGCAAGTGAACTTATAATTTTTAAAAGCCAACAAAACCCAAAACTGAAGACAGCAGATTCTGAAAGAAAACCTATCTACAGTTAAATTATACACAGTTTATCTGCCACCATTTTCTTATTTAGCTGTGCTTACCTGCAGTTGTACATCTACTCATCTGGATCACCACTTGGCCTCCTTCCTCTCTAAATCAAGTGTACTATGACCTACCACCGCTAGCATACTGTTTATGTGGCTGAGGTGCATGCACTTCCATGGCTCCCAGCCTGGCCTGTATGTTGGGACACAGTGGCTGCAATTATGTGCCCCGGCAATGCTGTATCCTCACCTGGCCAGGATCATTCATCCTCTGCAGCATGTGCTATCTTCTGGTTTCCACCCCTGTCCTCAGTGATTGGACAGTAGGAAGAGATGACAAGGAGATTTTATACTGCACAGAATTTGATGCCAGCTGGGTTGGGATGCAATATCACAGAAAATTTGCATTGCTCAATTTTGAGTTTAGTCGGGCCTTAATATTCACAGGAGCTAATTTATCAAAGTGAACAGAAATAAAATTGGACCTAGTGGAGCAGCTACTGAGAGCAACCAATTACTGTATAACATCTCCACTGCATCCCAATATCCGTTCAACATACTACACCATTAGGCCTCTTTCACAGTGGGACGTTGCGTTTGATGTGACATTAAAGTCGCACAACGTGCCCCTAACGCAGCGCATGTAGGTTATGAAATTGGACGTTATTTTGCACTGCGTTCTCTTGGCGCGCCGTTTTCGTCGCATACTGATTGAACGAAAACGGCGCATTCGTTGCATTTAAAAAAAAAAAATTTATTGAGCATGTGCAACACACATATGGCAGCTAATTTATTGCTAAACGCACAGCATGCAGCACTTTCTAACTATTGCTACACGTTACACACAACGCAACATGTGCACTGTGAATGTCGCACAGACTTTGTATTGCTGTGCGTTAGTCTGCGTTATACATTTTTATAGCGTGGGAATTTAATGTCCCACTGTGAAAGAGGCCTTAAGTGCATTAGTTTATCTTGCAAAAAAAAAAAAGAAAAAAAGAGAAATGCAGCAAGACACAGACAGCCTCGCATGTAGTTCTGTATTATTGCAGTTTTAAGTGAGCTGCTGCACAATACAAGGTTAAGCACTTCAGCAACTCAGGCTGCTGTTACTAAGTAAGGATGAGTTTCCATGTTCCACAAAAATCGGAATTTCTAATTTTCGATAGGAATTTAACTTTTAAGAGTTGAAATATAAAAACTGTAAATTGCTTATTTTCAGGTTAATAACAAGTATTCTGCAGTGCAGTCTGCCTTATCAGTTAAGCCCACATACATTTTGAAAATGTAAAAACATATTTTTGGATAGCCACGCAGTTGAATTGCATTAGATGCAACTGGTTCTTCCTGCAAAATGTGCTTTGTTGGAGGGATTTGAAGACAGGTTTGAAATGACTTCTATGAACAAATTATTGATGTGTTCCTACAATACTACACATTTGATTTTCCAGATGACTCGCTTACTGAATCCAGAGGTGTCTGGCGCAAAACGGGAAAATTTGGGAACTGCGGGGAAGATTTGGGTGCTTCCATAGGCCGCAACTTTATTGGTCTATAGCAATGCTCATTGTGTAATTTGGGCACAGAAATAGCAGGAGCCCGAATTAGGCTAGAAACGATGCATTTCCGACGCCCGCAATAGCCAGAGCTTAAATTACAGAGAGGCAGCGGGGAAATTTAGATATACAGGTAGGGCTGCAGTTGGGCAATATATTGAAATTTATGCAGGGACACAGTGCAGGGAGCACCATCATTCAGCTACACCATTTTCAAATGAATGTGTCTGTTGCGCTGCAGCTTTAAATGCCATTGGGGGGGGGGGGGAGATAATCACCATACACACACTAGACTCTTGGCTAGGATGACCCTGAGCGTCTGGCTTGGCCGAGCTCCGTCCAATGTGTGTTTGAGATTTTAGAAGAGACAAGGGTACAGTGATGTTAACAGGTAAACGTATATTGGTGCACTAGAGAGGAAATCTGATGCCGCAGAAGGGGGAAGGGGGGTTGGTACTGGGAATGCAGATAATTTTGTAGAGAAACTTAATGTGCACGTTTACATTAACATTGTGGGGCAGAGTTTAATTGAAAACATGCAGCAGTATAAGAAAGATGATTCCCATACCTCTCACCAGATTCACTTTGTTTTACATCCTTGCCGTCTTTACATTCTTCTTCTTTGAAGTACTGACCAGAACTGGATGGGTTTGCAAAAGTTGATATAAAAGGCCCTAGGGACTGAAAGGCAGCTTGGCGTACCTGTGTAATGACAAAATCACAATCATCATTTCTGACTGTTCCAATGACTAAAATGAAATACATTATGCTACAATTGCTTTTGCTTTGTGACTTTAGTGGACATTATAAAGATCTACTCCAGTTCGATCTGGTGAAGCTATGCAGGAACACTTCCTCTGTTGGGAGCCAGAAACACACATAAATTACCTTAGTTCAAACCTAACATAATACTCTCTGTGCCAGATAGACTAAGGCCTAAAGGCACAGCTGAAGTGAAAATAAACTTAAGAAAATTTTTTATGTGTTTTACTAAAGTTAGCATAAACCAGGGGTATAGCAATAGCCCCTACAAGGGATGCAGCCGCAGGGGGGGGCCCAGAAGCCATAGAGGGCCCCCATGGGGGGAGAAGTTAATTTTCCCTGTCCTGAGAGACTGACAACTAAGGGCGCATAGAGAAAATGCTTTCTGTTCTCTGCACAATTGTCCGAATAACTGCATCTGCTCAGCCACTGATAGGGAATCATACAAAGTTGAAGACAGTCCCTATTCAGTATGTAGCAAGCTCTTGTGCACAATGCTCAGCCCCCAACCTCTTTATCCCTCCCCAAGTGCTGTGTACTGAAGTGTGACTGGAGAAGTCTGCAGAGCCAGTTTTGCTCCATCACAGATGGATACAGTGAGTAATAAGCGGAGGATGGGAGCACACTTGTTTCTCAGTTTTCTGAGTGTGTTTTTTACTGTATCAGTTTTTTTCTGTACACCATGGGTGTCCGTATGCACGTTTTATCACACAAGCTATTGTAATTGATACAGAAAATGCCTGCAGTGCTTCACTACTGTTTTTATCTGCCTGAGGAAAACACATTCAAGTGCGCACTAGCCAATTGAATAACATTGGTTCTCAGTTTACCTGTGCAGAAAGCGAGGTGGGGGGAGGGAGCCCCATCCAAAGATTTTCAGGGGGCCCCAGTGATTCCTAGTTACGCCCCTAGCGTAAACATGTAATAAAACTTTGGGAAAAAAAAAACATTACTTTTACTATTTCTTTCTGACCTAATCTGTGCCATTTTTAATTTTTAAACCTTAACCTTTCCTATCAAGATGGCTGCGACCCAGGAACATTGCATTGAGGAGTGTACACATTACATACACATTCTTGAAGAGCTGTGAACAAGAGGACAGGAGTTGTGAGCATGCCCAGTATGTCCTCATAATATCATAATTTTTTTTTCGCTTCAGTGTCTCTTTAAATGACAAACTACTGTACCCAGAAATGATTTCAGGTATCCTTTAAATAGAACACAGAAGTAAACTTGCTACCCAAAGACTACTTATGAGTGTATAATGGATCGAAAATTGTAGGGCCCTTATAGTGGGTGTGCTTTGGAGGAGGGGAGGGGGGTGAGGAGGAAAAAACCTATGCGATCTGTGGCCATTTATTTTTCTTTAATTATGCCCGTAGCTAACAGAGCCACTGATCTTTTTGCAGTGAACTTAACTGATTATCCAACCATAAAATGTGCTATATAAAAGGTTAGATTTCTACATAAATTAACCAACAGCAACCAATAACTGATTGGAGATATTCTAAATCTATTACGTTACTGTGCTGACTGACAGTTCCCTATATTAATGAAGTTCAGTTGTAGAGCATAAGATGAACCTCCAAGTCCCTAAGGGAAGGCAAGGTCCCGTCATATTTTAAAAAGTCCACCATTATCCCTGTTCCAAAAAAAACAGGGAGCTCGAGACCTAAACAACTTCAGACCAGTGGCCCTCACTTCTGTTGTCATGAAAACTTGAGAAAGCGGTCCTAGTCCTTCTTAACCTGCTGAGCGGTCTGGACGAGCTCAGCTCGTCCAACACCGTCGGAGGCTGCCGCTCAGGCCCTGCTGGGCCGATTTTAATGAAATAAAAAGCAGCACACGCAGCCGGCACTTTGCCAGCCGCGTGTGCTGCCTGATCGCCGCTGCAGCGCGGCGATCCGCCGCGTGCAGCGGCGAAAGAGGGTCCCCCCAGCCGCCCAAGCCCAGCGTAGCCGGAACAAACAGTTCCGGCCAGCGCTAAGGGCTGGATCGGAGGCGGCTGACGTCATGACGTCACTCCGCTCGTCGCCATGGCGACGAGGTAAGCGAAACACGGAAGGCCGCTTATTGCGGCCTTCCGTGTTACTTCTGGCCGCCGGAGGCGATCGGAAGAACGCCTCCGGAGCGCCCTCTAGTGGGCTTTCATGCAGCCAACTTTCAGTTGGCTGCATGGAATAGTTTTTTTTTATTCAAAAAAAACCCTCCCGCAGCCACCCTGGCGATTTTATCAGAACGCCAGGGTGGTTAAAGGGACTCAGAGCAGTGCAGAAGCTATGGGAAGATGCATATCATTTTAAAGGTCTCTTTCTCCTCTTTCCAATGATATATAAATCGTCGCCCTACGCCTTTTAGTTTTCGCTATTTTCGCGATTGAAATTGCAGCGGCTGCGATTTCAATCGCGAAAATAGAGAAAACTAAAAGGCATAGGGCGACGATTTAGGTGTCGCCAGAAAGAGGAGAAAGAGAGCTTTAAAATGATATCCATATTTCCATAGTTACATTGCATTACACAGGGCGACTTTCTGCTGAATGGAGCTGCTGACTTTGAGAAAAAGTCGCCCTGTGTAATACAATGTAACTATGGAAAGATGGATATAATTTTAAAGCTCTCCTTCTCCTCTTTCTGACGACCCCTAAATCGTCACCCTACGCCTTTTAGTTTTCTCTATTTTCGTGATCGAAATTGCGGCTGCGGCAATTTCAATCGCGAAAATAGCGAAAATAGCGAAAACTAAAAGGTGTAGGAGGGCGGTTTATAGATCATTGGAAAAAGGAGAAAGAGAGCTTTAAAATGATATGCATCTTTCCATAGTTTCTGCACTGCTCGGAGTCCCTTTAAGCACTCCACTCTGCACCGCCTGGATCCACTCCAATTTGTGTATAGAGCAGATAGGTCCACGGATGACGCTATCAACATATGCTTGGAGTTAGTTACAGACCACCTGGACAGACCGGACTCGTATGCCAGAGTGCTCCTCTTGGACTTCAGCTCGGCATTCAACACCATATGTCCACAGATACTGCACGAGCTTGGTGTCCACCCCACCCTCCGCTGCTGGATCACGGATTTCCTTACGAACAGGTCCCAAACTGTGAAGCTTGGAAACATATCAACCAGCCCAAGAACAACCAACACGGGAGCCCCACAGGGATGTGTTCTGTCACCCTTTTCTGTTTTCACTTTATACCAACAACTGCACATCCAAAGAGAACTCCGTCAAAGTCATCAAATTCGCAGATGATACCACAATTGTTGTCCTTGTTAGGAAGAACGGTGAACGGGCCTACCTCCAGTAGGTGGAAAGAATCAGTCACTGGTGCAAGGAAAACAAGCTAGTGCTCAACAGCACCAAAACTGTGGAAATGGTCATTGACTTCAGAAGGCGGAGCACCACCACCCCCCACCCGATCCATATTAATGGGTCCGAAGTCAGTAGGGTCTCCAGTGTCCGTCTCCTGGGCACGACCATCACGGACGATCTGAGCTGAAAAGCCAACACCATCTCAACCCAAAAGAAGGCCCAGCAGAGACTCTTCTTCCTGCGGCAACTAAAAAAGTTCGGTATGGTCCACGAACTCATAAAGTCCTACTCCGCCACGATGAATCTGTCCTCTGCGCCTCCATCCTCGTCTGGTACGCTGGGGCCACAGCCAGTGACAGATACAAAATCCAGAGGGTCATCAGAACTGCAGAGAAAATAATCTCGAAGTCCCTTCCCCCTCTGGAGCTCATTCATGAGGCCAGGATGTGTTCCAGAGCAAAAAGGATTTCCAACGATCCGTCGCACCCAGGCCATCGCTTCTTCCAACGGCTCCCGTTGGGGCGTAGACTCAGGGCCATCTCCACCAAGACATCAAGGCGCAGGAACACTTTTTTTCCCCACAGCAGTGAGACTCTTGAACTCTGTACGAGCCTCTCGGGGTCCCCCGCCACTCAGGGAAGCACCTACGTAGACTGACACACCCAATGTTAACATTAGTGTTCTACTTGTCTCTGTGCTGCTCCTCATGAAATGTCTCTGTATCTGCTGATGAGTTGCTTTACTGTTGTTTTTTATGATTACTTTGATTATCCTTTTTCTTTTTTTGCTGCATTACTGCTCTCTTCTACTGTCAGTGTGTCTGTGTAAACAAAGTTCTAAGATATTCTGTGCTGCTAAAACCAATTCCGGGCATGACCCAAATCATGCTTGGCGAAATAAACGGATTCTGATTTCAACTGCAATTCTGCAGTTCACATGAGAAAATCATATGTAAAACTGAATGTATACCATTGTCATCAAGCACCCTTTGTACTTTCTATAAATACATACTGCACATTATAAAAAAAAGGCCACAAAATGCTTGAAATATTTACATTTTTGTGTCATTCAAAAAGTTAAAACTACTGATCACACATACCCATCTAGATGGGTCACTGATTAAGTTAATAAACAAAGATGATAGCTTGGTCCTCCGAAGCTCTTGAGATGTAGCACAAGACACCGCCATAAAACACTCAGCACAGGCCTTCCGCACACCCCACACATTGTCCGAGCAAAGCTGGAAAAAGCGCGGCAACTGTAAGACAACAAATAACACATTACGATTCAACGTTTTACGCAGATTTTAACTCAATAACTGTACTAAAAAAACAAAAAAAAATCCATAAATACCAATAATAGTTTTGTGGAAAAATGTAGTGCCTTAAAGAGAACCCGAGGTGGCTTCCAAGAACGCCAATTGCACACAGAGGCTGGGTCTGCATATACTGCCCAACTCCCCGCTGATTGGAGGGAAGGGACACAGGCGTGGAGCGGCAACAGAGGCAAGGGAGCGCCGAGACTGACAGATGCAGAGATAAACAGCCGACTGCGACACACTGCATGTCGACAGCTCGGCGTATAATTTATGGGGGTCAAGCAGAGCGCAGGGGGGCCTGTGGGGGGGGGGGGGTGTTGTCGGTATAGCAACAGAGGTTGGGCAGTATATGCAGACCCAGCCTCTGTGTGCAATTGGCAGCTCTATATTTTGGACTTATGAATGGAAACCATTTTAATTTTTTTACACCATTTTACTGGCCACATAAAACAATATTCTACAGTATTTAGCAGGGCTGTGGAGTCGGAGCAATTTTGGGCACCTGGAGTCAGAGATGGAGTCGGTGGTTTCATAAACTGAGAAGTTGGAGTCGGATGATTTTTGTACCACGTCCACAGCCCTGGTATTTCTAACAAAGTGGTAGATAGACAAAAGTGCTGTAATTTGCAGTCAGACAACTAATTAGTCAAGATGTTGATACCAGAAACAATGGCTTCTGCTCTGTGCTGCTAATTATTAATGAAGCAAAATGGGAGGACAGCCTCTTCACAAGTTGCCCAAACAGTACTGTGGCTGAGGTGGAATAGCAAGCAGTGCATTATGAGCTTACTATCAAGTTTTGAAAATTCATGCAAATTGAAAGTGAAATTTTTTTTATAATGCTAAATTACAAAAGGAGTCGTGCAGTATCTAAGTCTACAGCAAATGTATTAATTTGATTACTGTGAGGTCAGGAGCCAATGAAATGAACTGATATGGGAGCTCTGCTGTTAGTGTGACAGCAGGGCAAGTCGATGCAGGGACGAGAAATGCAGCGAGAGCGAAGAGACCGCGCGGCGTGACCGAAAACTGTGCCCTGGCAGGGATAGCAGCATCAAATAGGGCGTAGATTTCAATTACCAAGGTCAGGAACTGGTTAATGCTTTCTTTTTCAAAATGGCCTTAAAAAAAAAAAACTCACCCGGTATGATCAATACCCGTTTGAAATTTTGAAGCAAAAGTAAAAATAACCCTTCAAAAGTGTGGCAGCCAATAGATAATAGATGTAAACTCTTCTGAGGATATGCGTGTCTATGACTTGAAGCAGAAAAGTATATATTCCTTTTTTATTGCTTTCAGTGTTCCCACTGAGATGGAGTTTTAACAGGGAACAGAAGTGAGTGAAATCTGAGATTCAGATCCATTCAAAATTATTAGTAAACTGAAGAACTAAAATGTGTCAGGTTCCTGCTGCAGTCTGTATCGCCACTAAAGATAATTTTACTTCCTGTACCAGTCATTGGTATTAGCAAGCATAACATTTTCATGGAAATCTCTGCAAAAGGAATCTAAACCACTCAAAGACCTAACAGGAAGACATACCAAGCCTTCCCAACTCAATTCATAAGAAATAGAAAAGGCCTTTGGGCTGTGCATCTAGGAATAGTGAGGAGTCTCCCGCATACATCCTATCCAGCCTGATGCATGTATTATAGTGATCACATGTTCTCCAATACAACTCACCAGCATCTTCTCGGTTGCATCCTGTCCAACAACGCTACAGATATCTCCAAAATTGGCTGCACACACCTAGAATGAAAATTTATAAATATAAAATACTGCAGAATAATTTCAGTGAGGAGTTTTTCATTAGTTTCCTGGAAAAGTACAGTTAATTTCTGAACAAGTTCAACTTACTGTATTGATCAGCCGGTCATTATATTGAATCACAAAGCAGGCAATCTCTTGCTCTAGAGTAATGGTGCATGTGTTCTGCTAACATTGCAGTATTAAATAGATGTATATATTTTCTGATTGGATTAAATGATGAAGATAGGTCCAATGTGACTAAGCACCCCAACATTATGCTAAGTAGCAGTGCTGCTCAACAGGATACCGGATATCCGAATAGACTCGGATATCCGAACTTTTTAGGCCTATCCGATCGGATCCGGATTCCGGATAGCTGGATGGGAATCCGGATAGCTCTATGCGGATAGTTGGTCTCATAACCCGGATACCCGCGGATACCGGTCGGATATCCGAATCCGGGTGCTGTAACCATGGACATTATGTCCATGACGTCATTCAGCCAATCAGAGCGCTCCCAGCCTAAGCCCAAGCACCCAATCACAGAGGAGAACCTTGGCCAGTCCCTCCTGTATATAAGGAGGGGGCCATGTTAAGAATCTCGTCCTTGCTTTGTGACTGCCACTGTGATAGGTTGTCCAGTGTGTTTGGCTGAAGCAAGTACATTATCCAAGTGATAACCCAGCGTTTTAACACTAAAACACCTTCTGGTTTTACTGTTGTACTGTGTTGTAGTTAGCTTAGCTAGTCTGTGTAATTTGTTAGTGTCAGTCAGTCTTGTCAGTCAGTCTTTCAGCTGCAGCAGCTGCGCTGCCTGTGCCTGCTACTAGGTCCTGTGTCTTTGTGTGTGCTGTGTCTGTGTGCACACACTCCAGGCTCCTTGCTGCTGGCTGGGCTGCTATTACTACTGCTACTGTGGTTTTGTATTGTGTAGTTGCAGACAGTGCTAGTACTACAGATTATTGCTGCTGTGCTGCTGCTGACTGAGTGAGCAGTGTCAGTGTGTTTAGTTGTTGTACTCCTGTCTGTCAATCTGCTGATCATTTCCAAGCCCGCCGCCAATAATAAAAGTGCACCAAGTACCCCACACACATCATCTGTGACGTCGACTCATCAGTGACAGTGAGTCTTGTACAGTACTATGTCTGGCACTGGCAGTGTGAGACGGGGGAGGGGAAAGGCCGGAAGGAGAGTGAGCAACATTACGGCCTCTGGCAGCAGTTCTGCCGCATCAGGCATTCCGCCGCTACCCACTGGCAGTCACGCTGCAGAGACGCAGCACCGTGTTGCGTCCATTTTCAAGCAGGGTCAGCGGCGCAGATTGGAGGAGAAGGACGCCGCGTCTGTGATGCAGCAGATGGCGCATGACGAGGAGCAAGCCAGTGACAGTGAGGCCACCACCACCACCAGCCCTAGCCCTAGAGAAAATATTCTCTGCAAAATTGGCTTTTCAGAAGAGTCTGAGATGCTGACAGTAATTGTTGGGGGGGAGCCCGTCCATGATGTGTCAGCAGAAGAGGAATTTGATGCGGGCTCATCATCCCAGCAGTTTGATGAAGGGGAGTTTGATGATGAGGTGAAGGACCCGGACTACCAGCGACCGGAGGGGCATGTCAGCTCTGACTCTGAGGAGGAGGAGTCAGTGGGTCTGGCACGCAGGTTGAGCATTTCAGGGATTGGCAGGAGCAGCAGTGGGCATGGAATACGTGACCCGCAGGCTGCTGCTCCATCTGTCAGTGGCACGACTACCACCAGCCGCACCACTCAACCCCAGGCCCTAACCACCACCGGCAGAAAATCCACAGCAGCATCCCGTTCTGAGCCACGTAAGGGAAAACACCAATCCCCAATATGGCAGTTTTTCCATCTGCCCTCACTGGATAGCAAGTATGTTACGTGCAAATTATGCCATGTGAAGCTGAGCAGAGGGTCTCACCCCTCCACTTATGGCACCTCCAGCTTCATAAATCATCTGGGCAATAAGCACAAACCTGAGCATCAGGAATTCAAGAGGCTGAAGGAAGCTGGCGCTGGCCCTTGCAGAGGTCAGAGCACTATAACAACCTTTGCCACTCCTGCTGACACTGAGGCCTCTTCAGGCAGCCAGTCCTCCTCAGTGGTCTCCTCTGTTCCCTCCTCAGCTTCCCGTGCAAGCCTAAAACGCCCCCACCACCAGACCCTGCTGAGTGACTCTTTTGTGGTCAGGGCTCAGCCTCCCGGCAGCCGTCGCATACGCCAGCTGAACGGCTTGCTGACACAGGCCATGTCCTCCCAGCTCCTCCCGTACTCGTTTGTGCAGGAGGGGAGCCGGATGCGTGCGCTCCTGCAGTGCGCAGCGCCGGATTGGCCAATCCCCAGCCGGCACTACTTTGCACGCAAGGCCATCCCAGCACTGCACCGCTTTGTAAAGGCCAACGTGGAGCGTGGGCTGGATCATGCGCTTGGTGCGCGCGTCCATGTGACAATGGACTCATGGAGCAGCCGCTTCGGGACAGGCCGCTATTTGTCCTTCACCGCGCACTGGGTCAGTTTGGTGGAAGGGGGTGAAGAGGAGACAGCAGCATCATCACCCCGGTGGGTGGTGCCACCCCGCAGCAGGGTCAGGGGAAGTGCAGCAGCTTCCAGCTCTGATCCGGTTCCATCCGCCGCCAAACAACCCCGCCTCAGCAGCAGCGTGAAGGCCCACCACTGCCAAGCGCTGCTGCAGATGGTCACGGTGGGCAAGAACAAGCTGACGGCAGACCACGTCTTGGCCAAGCTCCGAGAGCAAGAGAGCAGTTGGCTGACCCCCAGAGGCCTCAGAGTC
This sequence comes from Hyperolius riggenbachi, assembly GCF_040937935.1. Lineage (NCBI taxonomy): Eukaryota > Metazoa > Chordata > Amphibia > Anura > Hyperoliidae > Hyperolius > Hyperolius riggenbachi. Next base: position 307,928,856 of record NC_090650.1, on the reverse strand, counting down.
GGAGAGGTGGTGGCCGACAATGGGGCAAACTTGGTTGCCGCCATCCAGCGGGGAAACCTCACCCACATCCCCTGTCTGGCCCACGTCCTGAACCTAGTGGTGCAGAAATTCCTGCACACCTACCAGGGGATGAACACTCTTTTGGGAGCGGCAAGGAAAACGGTGGGTCATTTTCGCCGCTCGGGTGGTGCCACAGCGACCCTTACAGCCGTGCAGCTGGAGCTGAACCTCCCACAGCACCGCCTCATTATAGACGTTCCAACACGCTGGAATTCCACCCTGGCGATGTTGGAACGTCTGGTTGAACAGAGGCGGGCTGTCAACCTGTACCTGGCCAGAGCCACCATGGATGCCAACTTGTTGGGGACCGGCACCACCCACCTCCCAGACATCATCCGCCCTGCTGAGTGGGGAAAAATGCAGCTGGTGTGCTTTGTGCTGGCACCCTTCCTGGAGGCCACCAACATGGTCAGCCGGGACCATGCGTCGCTGTGTGAGTGGGTGACCATTGTGTGCATGCTGGACAAGGCCCTCGATGCTCTGCTGGAAGTGGGAGAGGAAGCCTTGATCCAGCAGGAGCAGCAGCAGCACACTTCACAGTCCACCTCTGTGCAGCAGGAGGAGGATTCGGAGGAGTTGGAGGAGGACTTGGAGGAGTTGGAGGTCCCTGACCTTGAAGAGGAGGGGGCACAGCGGAGTGCAGCTGCAGTAGTGCGGGGGTGGAGAGAGCAAGATGAGGCTCCGGAATCAGAGGAGGACGACAGCACTGTCAGCGGTGCAGAATATCATAGGTCAGCAGAGATGGCAGCCCTCTTCCCTATGGCAGCGCACATGCTGCAGTGCCTGCGCAAAGACCCAAGGGTGAAGGAGATGAGTGCTCGGGAGGACATCTTGATCACCCTGATGCTGGACCCACGGCTGAAGGGGAAGCTGGCTCAGTTCCTGCCTGTAGGAGGAGACCCTGTGCGCCGAATCAGGGACTTGCAGCGGATTCTGGTTCGGCGCTTGGAGGAAGCCTTCCCCCGGACTCCCACCCCCCCTGCTGTCTCAGTCCAGCCAGCACAGCAGCAGGTGCCTGCATCCAGCATCAGCAGGCGCCCAACAAACCTGCTGTCTCTGACAAAGGCGCTCTATGCCACACCAGTACCGCTGCCTACAGAGGAGGTGCCTGCAGCAGCATCCGGCTCTCAAAGCCAGAACCAGCACCTGACCCGGATGGTGGCCGATTATATGGGGTCCTATAGCGGGCTTGACACCGACACCCCTGTGGACCCCTTGGAGTACTGGGTGAAGCACCTGGATATCTGGGGCGAGCTGGCGCAATACGCCCTGGAAGTGCTGTCCTGCCCGCCTTCCAGCGTTATGTCGGAAAGGTGCTTCAGTGCGGCCGGTGGCGTGGTCACTGAGAAGCGCTCTTGTCTGTCAGGCCAGTCTGTGGACAGACTGACTTTTTTAAAGATGAACGAGGCTTGGGCAGTTGGTGAGTTCCTGGCCCCTGTTGTTGGCAAGAGGGGGAAATTAAGTGGCTGAGTGGTAATCACTATGCCTGGCCTGCTTAACCACCCTTTACCACCACAACCTCCTGACTCCATCTTCATGAAGCCAGGTTCTTATTTTTTGAACTGTGCCGTGGTACCTGCCATGGTCAGCTGTGTAATTTTTTTGGAGGTGTCTGTGCTGTGCGAGTTGTGGGGCCCCAACTGCGGCAGTACGACCGACCGCTTCCTGGAACCTCTCCTAATTTTTTACTGTGCCGTGGTACCTACAACAGTGCCATGGTCAACTATGTAAACACAATAGCTGTGTAATTTTTTTTGGAGGTGTCTGCTGTCCGAGTTGTGGGGAGGCCCCAACTGCGTCAGTACGACCGCTTCCTGGAACCTCTCCTAATTTTTTACTGTGCCGTGGTACCTACAACAGTGCCGTGGTCAACTATGTAAACACAATAGCTGTGTAATTTTTTTTGGAGGTGTCTGCTGTCCGAGTTGTGGGGAGGCCCCAACTGCGTCAGTACGACCGCTTCCTGGAACCTTTCCTAATTTTTTACTGTGCCGTGGTACCTACAACAGTGCCATGGTCAACTATGTAAACACAATAGCTGTGTAATTTTTTTTGGAGGTGTCTGCTGTCCGAGTTGTGGGGAGGCCCCAACTGCGTCAGTACGACCGCTTCCTGGAACCTCTCCTAATTTTTTACTGTGCCGTGGTACCTACAACAGTGCCATGGTCAACTATGTAAACACAATAGCTGTGTAATTTTTTTTGGAGGTGTCTGCTGTCCGAGTTGTGGGGAGGCCCCAACTGCGTCAGTACGACCGCTTCCTGGAACCTCTCCTAATTTTTTACTGTGCCGTGGTACCTACAACAGTGCCGTGGTCAACTATGTAAACACAATAGCTGTGTAATTTTTTTTGGAGGTGTCTGCTGTCCGAGTTGTGGGGAGGCCCCAACTGCGTCAGTACGACCGCTTCCTGGAACCTCTCCTAATTTTTTACTGTGCCGTGGTACCTACAACAGTGCCATGGTCAACTATGTAAACACAATAGCTGTGTAATTTTTTTTGGAGGTGTCTGCTGTCCGAGTTGTGGGGAGGCCCCAACTGCGTCAGTACGACCGCTTCCTGGAACCTCTCCTAATTTTTTACTGTGCCGTGGTACCTACAACAGTGCCGTGGTCAACTATGTAAACACAATAGCTGTGTAATTTTTTTTGGAGGTGTCTGCTGTCCGAGTTGTGGGGAGGCCCCAACTGCGTCAGTACGACTGCTTCCTGATACCACTCTGATGTTGATTGACAGCCATTTTTTTTTTGGGGGGGGGGATTTTAAGTCCACTCCCCACATCATCAGTGTTTCCCTTTTCACAATTATGATGCTACATGCCTCATATACCCTAAAAAACCTTTTTAAAGCAATTTAAAGGCCACTTCCGGGATTAAACACGGATATCCGAATCCGATCGGATACTAGGGTCGGATATCCGAATCGGATTCGGATCGGAAAATTTTGAATTCGGATATCCGATCCGGATCGGATAGCGGGGTATCCGGATCCGAATCGGATCCGGATTTTGAAAAGGGGTATCCGAGCAGCACTGCTAAGTAGTGAGTTATTATGGTTGAAAAGGATGTCACTAATATCCAGATCAAAACAGAATTTGAAATATGTACTCTGAAAGCAGTAAATAGTACACAGCTTTAGGACCATTAAGTGCCTGTTGTAACTTGTAAATCACTAAACGTATAGTATGGATGCACATACCTTCCGGACATGGAACATCCTGCAGTCACAACACATCTCACAAAAGCGCGGAAGGATTAACCTCTCAGTTATATCCTTACCCACCATGGAGGCCATTTTACACATTATCTGAGAAGAGAGAAAAAAATACATTTTTTTTTTACAAGAGGAATGTTAATCATCCCCAATTACTTGTAAGCTGCATTAAAAAAAATAAATGAATTCTGTGCAACGATTGTCCAATAGCATCCTACTCATCAAAAATATTAGCACACATAACCACACTAAAACGGTCTTCTAGTTTCAATTTCATCAACAAACAGTACGCCACACATATAATGACTGAGCACAGCTCTGAAACCAAAGTTTCCAATGTGTGAGGAAAAAAAGAAAGAAAGCCTGGGATAACCTTAATTTTAAACGGAAACCTCAGGAGGGCAGACTATTGCAGAACTACCTTGGTCTGCAAAACCAGGATGAAGGTTTGGACAGACCCGGATTTACATCACAGGAGCTTATAGGCACAGATGTCCTAACACCCTAGACTTCGCCCTCCATGATCCTACAAACACCCACCGAACCACATTGCAAGTGTGCTGTCTTTCCCAGCTGTCACTCCTCCCTTGTCCGTTATAAGTGGTGGCCCCAAGTATTAAGGAGCTATAGGAACCTCAGTATTAAATAGCTAGAGGTGCCCCTGACTGAAGGGAGATCTCGTTAGTGAAATGCCAAGAGCCGGGCGAGTAACCTCATTTACACTCACCAGGACACTGCATAGGGAAGGAGGGAGGGCTGGGAGGGGGATTGAGCCTCCTTTTCATCAGATGCATGTAGGCATGTGCCTACAGTGCCTTATGGTAAATCTGGCCCCGGGTTTGGAGTGTGCAACTGGGACTGGAGCAGAGACAGGTCACAACTATTGACCATGGGCAGTCACACGACTACAGCATCCTCTATATTAATATGCAAGTGTCTCTGTGTCCCTGTGCCTGACTTCCTGTGTGTGCGCCCCCGTGCAGGCAGAGACTGTACAGCAGAGGGAGGACGGGGCCAGAGGGGGCGGCCATGTGCGCGCGGGTCAGGCGCCCGCATGAGCAGCATGCGGCCGCACGCATGAGCGGCGTGTGGGCGCACGCATGCGCTCTTGGAGGAGTGCAGGCAGACCTAGCCCATTTTTAAAACGGGCTAAGGTTACTAGTTACATATAAAATAATGGCCCTGATGTACCAAACAGCGGTAAGATTGTAGCATGTGTTGCTATGGTAAAGCACATTGCCACAGCAACACACAGGTTATCCCAGCAACACATGTGATGCTATACACTGTTCATTTTTGAGGTGATTAGATGGTTCGATAGATAATTTCTGACATGTCCGATCTCCCTTTCGATCCTTTCGTCGCTCGATTTCTGATAGAAGTGAATGGAAAAAGATAAGAAAAAACGAGCGGAAGATAAGAGAATCGACTGCAGAATCGAGCAGCAACAACGATGGAGAGGAGAATAGAGTGCCAGAAAACGAACCGTGTATTCCCAGCATTAGGGAAATAATCTTCCCAAGAGTTTACAGCTTTGCTTTTTCAGTCACTATGAAGTCTAAAGACGATGTCATACTCCCTCTAGTGGATTTCTACAATGCAGTACCTGTTAGAACCAGTAACAAAAGTGCTAGCATGCTCTGCCATTTACTGGTAATGTAGAAAAAGTAATCTAAAGCTTCCCAGGCCTTCTATTTCGATTCCCTGAGCTGCTGTCAAGCTCGACTAAGGTACACACAGGCAATGCAGACACAATAAAGCAGCACTTCAGGCACAACGGCCAGGGACTGAATAATAAGCATGCTACCTATTCATATGCAAGATACATAATGTGTGTGTGAGAGGTCTATCAATTACAAAAGACCAACTTCCCTTACTAAAAAGAACATTGATTACACATTCACTTGTACAGAGATGTTCAGTTTTGTTCTGGAAAGTCTTACATCACTTCTTGGTTATGAATCATCTCTCTTTTGACCACTATCTAAAACATTCTGCATACAGAATGTTTGCAAGTGTCCTGTAATAGAGGACTGCAGAACCAGCAAGGGATTCATGAAAACTGCAAATATACGGTAAATAACATTCCTAAACTAGTGAATTCATGAATACACAGAGGATAAACCCAGTTTCGGCTCAGTTTTTAAAAGTTTTAAACAAAAAAAAAACAAAAACACACACACACACACACACACACACACACACACACACACACACACACACACACACACACACACACACACACACACACACACACACACACACACACACAGTGGAGGAAATAATTATTTGACCCCTCACTGATTTTGTAAGTTTGTCCAATGACAAAGAAATGAAAAGTCTCAGAACAGTATCATTTCAATAGTAGGTTTATTTTAACAGTGGCAGATAGCACATCAAAAGGAAAAATCGAAAAAATAACCTTAAATAAAAGATAGCAACTGATTTGCATTTCATTGAGTGAAATACGTTTTTGAACCCCTGCCAACCATTAAGAGTTCTGGCTCCCACAGAGTGGTTAGACACTTCTACTCAATTAGTCACCCTCATTAAGGACACCTGTCTTAACTAGTCACCTGTATAAAAGACACCTGTCCACAGAATCAATCAATCAAGCAGACTCCAAACTCTCCAACATGGGAAAGACCAAAGAGCTGTCCAAGGATGTCAGACACAAAATTGTAGACCTGCACAAGGCTGGAATGGGCTACAAAACCATTAGCAAGAAACTGGGAGAGAAGGTGACAACTGTTGGTGCGATTGTTCGAAAATGGAAGGAGCACAAAATGACCATCAATCGACCTCGCTCTGGGGCTCCATGCAAGATCTCACCTCGTGGGGTGTCAATGGTTCTGAGAAAGGTGAAAAAGCATCCTAGAACTACACGGGAAGAGTTAGTGAATGACCTCAAATTAGCAGGGACCACAGTCACCAAGAAAACCATTGGAAAAACATTACACCGCAATGGATTAAAATCCTGCAGGGCTCGCAAGGTCCCCCTGCTCAAGAAGGCACATGTGCAGGCCCGTCTGAAGTTTGCCAATGAACACCTGAATGATTCTGTGAGTGACTGGGAGAAGGTGCTGTGGTCTGATGAGACCAAAATAGAGCTCTTTGGCATTAACTCAACTCGCTGTGTTTGGAGGAAGAAAAATGCTGCCTATGACCCCCAAAACACCGTCCCCACCGTCAAGCATGGGGGTGGAAACATTTTGCTTTGGGGGTGTTTTTCTGCTAAGGGCACAGCAGTGTTCTCCCCAGGGCCAATCAGGGGGGCGGGCCGCCCGGCTGTTTTTAAACCCCGCCCGCCTGTTGTCATTGGCCCACCTAGCTAGGAAAAAAAACAGCCAAAGCAGAAGCGTCCGACCGCGCTACAGTACATCATGCCGACAGCTGCAGTCTGCACGCACGCCTTCTGCCCTCATCTCTACCTCCGTCTGTAGCCTGCATAACTATGCAGATAGGCAGCAGTGGGTGTGGCCGCGGGCAGGCTGGAGGGGCTCGCTTATCACGGATTCTGTCTGGCATTCTTTCTCTAGGCTCCGGTGAAACTTTTAGAGCTGCCAGGCTTCCTTACGTTGAAAACAGGCCTGTGTAACAGCTCAGCCAATCGCTGCGCTCTTAGCATGGCTTGGGGAGTGGCTTATGCAGTGCTGTGACACACGTGGAGTGGAGGCAGATGGCGGCAAATGATAGATCAAGGAGGGAGCCGGGGCACCGCGCACGGAACAGCCAGGCAGAGAGAAGCAGCTACAAATACAGGTTAGCTTAATGTGAAGTCTGCCTGGCTGAAATGTTAGGAATTTCTTTTCACTTACTGAGTGGCTGCGCTGGCAGTGTGGATTCACACCCCTTCCCCCTCCCTCCCCCTTACTCCTCAAGATGACCTGGTGTGTGTGGATTGCAGATCTCGGAGTCTCCCAGACAGGACACTGGCCAGCTGCATACCGAGGGGACTCTGCTTGTCCTGTCACAAGGCTTTGTTACATAGCCTGATAGCAGTGTGCAGGTGATCATCTGAGATAACATACGTGGTGGCTGTCACCTGTGTGTTTTTTTTTTATTAATCCAGCTTTTTGATGCCTATTTTGGATCAATATCTATGATCATTTATGATAATTGAATTACCCCTGCCATCAGGTAACTGACTATCCACAGAAGAGCTTACAATCTAATTCATGCCTTTATGCCACTTACTCTCCAGGAAGGATCTTACCATCTAGTCCCTGATGTTCTGTCACTAACTATCCACAGAGGATCTTACCATCTAATCCCTGCTGTGATGACACTAACTATCCACAAACTATTTTACAATCTAATCGCTGCCGTTGTGTCCCTAATGGTTGGTACACACAATGAGATTTTCTGGCAGATTTACTGCCAGATCGATTATTTCCAGCATGTTCTATCTGATTTCCAATCGATTTTTCATTCAATCCTAGGGAAAATTGGGCATGTTGGAAATAATTGATCTGGCAGTAAATCTGCCAGAACATCGCATGGTGTGTACCAGGCATAACTATCCACAGAGGAGTTTACAATCTGATCCCAGCCATTATGTCACTAACTACAAACAGAGAAGCTTACAATCTAATCCCTGCTGTGATGTCACTAACTATCCATAGAGGACCTTACAATCTAATCCCTGCTGTGATGTCACTAACTATCCACAGAGGAGTTTGCAATCTAAACCCTACCGTAATGTTACTAACTGTACTCAGAAGATCTTACAATCTAATCTTTACCGTCAATCATGTTGCTGGGGGAACCTGAGCACCATCATCTGAAACAATTTCTCCCTAATGCCTGGTACACATGATGCAATTTTCTGACAGATTTATCATCAGATCGACTATTTCCAACACGTCCAATCTGATTTCTGATCAAATTTCTGCTCTGTTTCTCATAGAAGTGAACGGAAAATCGATGAAAATCAGATTTAACATGTTGCAAATAATCGATCTGACAGTAAATCTGTCAGAAAATTACATTGTGTGTACCTAGCAGGTACATCGGCTTGTCTCCTCCTCCACCTATGCTGTAAGCAGAGTTGCACTGGTCCGGCATTCCCCTGTCACACCCCACCCGGCTACTTTTTCATGCCACCCGGCTGGAAAAAATTCCTGGGGAGAACACTGCACAGGACAACTTAATCGCATTAACGGGAAAATGGACGGAGCCACGTATCGTGAAATCCTGAACGACAACCTCCTTCCCTCTGCCAGGAAACTGAAAATGGGTCGTGGATGGGTTTTCCAGCACGACAATGACCCAAAACATACAGCAAAGGCAACAAAGGAGTGGCTCAAGAAGAAGCACATTAAGGTCATGGAGTGGCCTAGTCAGTCTCCGGACCTTAATCCAATAGAAAACCTATGGAGGGAGCTCCAGCTCAGAGTTGCACAGAGACAGCCTCGAAACCTTAGGGATTTAGAGATGATCTACAAAGAGGAGTGGACCAACATTCCTCCTAAAATGTGTGCAAACTTGGTCATCAATTACAAGAAACGTTTGACCTCTGTGCTTGCAAACAAGGGTTTTTCCACTAAGTATTAAGTCTTTTATTGTTAGAGGGTTCAAAAACGTATTTCACTCAATGAAATGCAAATCAGTTGCTATCTTTTATTTAAGGTTATTTTTTTGATTTTCCTTTTGATGTGCTATCTGCCACTGTTAAAATAAACCTACCATTGAAATGATACTGTTCTGAGACTTTTCATTTCTTTGTCATTGGACAAACTTACAAAATCAGTGAGGGGGTCAAATAATTATTTCCTCCACTGTATATGCTATATAATAAAACCCCTCTGTCCCTGTGTTTTAGCTACTGTGCATGTGTAGCCGTTGGGACAGGAGGACGACGGGGCCAGGGGGGGGGCGGGCGGCTGTTGGTGGGCGCGGCCGTGCGCTCTGGGGTCACGTCACAGTCCTAGTGCTAAATGGCTAATAAAAATTAATATATATATATATATATATATATATATATATATATATATATATATATATATATATATATATATATATATATATATATATATATATATATATATATATATATATATATATATATATATATATATATATATAGATAGATATAGAGAGTAAGCAGGCACTTTGAGATTAACAAGAAACGTTAATAACCAGGCCGTTTTATTTTGCTGCCTGAAAGGCCCAGTGCACACCAAAACCGCTAGCAGATCCACAAAACGCTAGTGGTTTTTGGAGCGGATTTCAGAGTGAATCTAGGAATGTTTATAGTCGTTTTCTAAACATGCCTAGCGGTTTTGGGTGCGTTTCTGTGTAGCAGATTACACATATTGTTACAGTAAAAGCTGTTACTGAACAGCTTCTGTAACAAAAATGCCTGGCAAACCGCTCTGATGTAGCGTTTTTCAGAGCGGTTTGCGTTTTTTTCCTATACTTTACATTGAGGCAGAAACGCTTCTGAAAACCGCAAACGTGCAGCAGGAGGCACGTTTGTGGTTTGCTACAAACCTCAAACCGCCGATGTGCACCATCCCATTGAAATACATTAGCCAAGCGGATTTACAGGCGGATGCAGCCGGCGGATCGCATCCAAAACCACTCTGTGTGCACTGGGCCAAAGAGTTAATTTCTAGGCATGTAGCTAGTCGGGAATACACATAATGCATACAATTACAGCCATAAAAGTTCCCATTGCAGACTACTACTTCTGAGGGCAGGGAGAGATAAAATGCATGAACTACTGACCTATTTCAAACTCTGGGACTCAATAGGCTGCCACTGATTAGAGACCGTAAAACATTCAACCTACCGTATTTTTTGCCATACAAGACGCACTTTCTCTCCCCCAGAGAAAAAGTCCCTGCGTCTTATACGGCAAAGACAGGGAAACTCTACCTCTGAACGCCCTCCAATACGAACCGCCGCCATGTCGGGGATTCCCTGCTTGTGTGTGCCCACTGCCCACTCCTTCCTCACTCCTCGTGTG